>NW_026442047.1:0-20998 GCF_026898425.1 Galleria mellonella | reverse complement strand
AAGCAAACCAATCTAATAATTTGCCTAAAGATGTCTCGTTTAGAAGATGAAACACGTGTCGAAAATATTATATTTATTTATATATTAAAATTAGTAAAATTAAATTTTGAAAAAATATGAAAATCATTTTAAAATTAACATATATACATACAATAAATCGTAATATTATAAATGCGAAAGTAGGTTTGTTTGTTATGCTTTCGCGTCTAAACCGCTGAATCGATTATGATGAATTTTGGTATAAAGATACTCGTATATGGGATCCTGTAGTCGTTTACAAGCTACTTTTTCTTCTACGGTCACGCGGACAAAGTCACGGATAAAAGCTAGTATAATATTAGATATATATAAAAAGTATAGTCTTTTCAAAAACTTCCTATTTATGAAATCAGTTTATAAACTACTAGCTATTACACGCGACTTCGTCTGAGTGACGAGTAGGTATATATTTACTGACCGAGATGAAAAGTAGCCTATAATAGCTTTCTTGATCCCACGTATTATGTATATACAAAATGTCATAGTGATTGGTTAAGCCATTAAGTCGCTGTAAGGTAGACTAGCCAGAGGAAGACTTTGTACAAAAGTCGATTGCTTGGGTACCTCTGTCCCATTCGTGTTTCAACCGTGAAGCAGTTGTGTTTGCATGACTGTATTTCGGTTTGAAGGGTGGGATATGGCGTGAATTTATTGGGTACAGAGGAATAACATCTGAGGTTTCAGGAATGGCAACGTATGGGGGTATCATGGGCGAAACAGTATACTCTGTTATGTCCATGGTGCTGCTCATGTCTATAGGCGACGGTTACCACTTTCCATCAGGTGGGCCGTCAGCTTGTTTGCCATTCTAAGTTGTATAAAAAAAAAGGTAGCACACAAACAAAAAGATTCATATATATAATATTAGTAAGGATGTCATAATGTTGCTATTATTATTTACTATACCAATATCTATTCCAATTTACTAAAAGAGCTCGACTCCCGCGAGATATAAAAACTACATCTCAACCACACCGCAAGCAAAGTTGCCCGCCCTTACTAGTAATGCAATAAAAATAAAATAGGCCAAGTTAACTGATAGAGGCATTTTTTCGCTTCCCCTCTGAATTATTTACTACTGTAATTCCCTTCCTCATATCAGTTTTGTTTTTTCGCATCATGTTTTTTTTTGTAGTTCAAACGCGAATCTTGTTGGGTCATTGTGATGCTATTTACTACAGTATTCTCTCTTATAAAGTGAAATGTTAACTTAAGAGCGTTCATAACTTAAGCTTACAGATGTGTGGCAACGTCGCAGTTATCTGTCAAATTTCAAAAACAATTAAATATTTTTCAATGCTTCTGTTTGATTATTTAAGAAATAGTAGTAGTAATTCCCCATGTGCTCTTGGCATAGAATAAGCCACCCCTTCCTTTCACGTAGGTGTCGATAGAGGTGACTAAAGGAACCTAATGGTCAAGTAATAAGCAGCAGCGTCCCTCTTAAAACATCACCAAAGCCTAACTACGGTTGCCAATCAGCCTGCCAAGCCTAGTAACCCCCACATAAGAGAGAAGCCTATGTTTAACAGTAGATAGTTAACAGCTGATATAGTTTGATATATTTAAGAAGTAAAACATTAAAAATCTACCACTAAAAACTTTGCACCTACTTCATACTTTGTTATGGATTTTTTTAAATACATTTTTACCATCAGATTCCAAATTTTCAGTGACAATTTTATAAGAATATTATTGCATGGTTAACCTTCATATTTTCTAGTAGAGAACTTTTTAAATAATCAATTAAAAACGTTAAAAATGATTAAAATGCTTTTGTTTTTAAATTGACAGTGTGCAACGTTGCCACACCGCGGCAAGATAAAGTTATGAACGCTCTTAAGTATCAACCATTCGATATGATTATGTGGTATTTATTTATTTTGTAGAAAATATTTCCTCAAAGAGCTGTTCTATAATAAATATCGATGGTACCTAAGGTAATTAAATAAACAGGCCCGAGGCGGTACAGCGAGGAAGCCCGGCTTTGAGCTCCCAATGCAACAATGCAATTTCTTTTCAATCGGCAAAACGCCGAGGGAAACGAGAACTATAGATTAAACACAAAAATACCTTGGAAATATCATCTTTTTCTCTCAAATATCAATTATTGTTTATATTTACTGAGTCATTATATATATATATATATCGAATGTGACCATAAAGGTAAGTTAGCTACTTACATATTTTTTACTAGATAAATACTATAAATATCATCTGCATGAATAACTGTCCCATTTAGGAATCTGTCGCTAAGCAATTGTATTTGCGAAGTCGTGTTTTACCTTGATATGGTAGTAAAACTACATAGTAGAGATATATAACACTATCATTTTAGTATAAATATAACGTATTCTTTTTTAAAAGGCCGACAGCACACCTGCAATGTTGTTGGTGTTGTGGGTGACCATGGGCGGCGGTAGTCACTTACCATCAGGTGAACCGTATGCTCGTTTGCCCCCTGTATTGTAGAAAAAATAATTTTAGTATCCAAATCTTTCAGGCAGGCCGTAAGCTTATAAGACATTTTAAGTTAAATTGTAATAAAGCATATGATCTAAATAATGGTAATCAGACACTACAGTCACAAACGATTTTAAGTTTTAAATAAAATAAATACGTAATATTTCAAGTTTAGCACAAATATTTTAAAATTAAGAATTTTTAAATCTTAATTTTAAAATAATTAGGATAGGCGAGATAAGTTCGCCGTTGTATATAAAATCTTTTCATATGTCCCATGTAAATTATGTACAATACAATATTTAGAACTTTTGTTTATTTGTAAATATGTATATACGTTACAGACTTTTATTCAAAATTTCCCTCTATTAATCATTGCGATTAATAAAATCTACTAAAACATAACAATTCTAATATTAATACCTATTTATCAACATCAGATCCCAATCTTGCTCTTACAACCTCGCCTCCTTGAAAACGTACCTTCGTTTAATCATTCAGCCATTCATCTTAATCATTCCTCGCCTAAATTTTATTGAGAGAATTTATTTGTTATAATTTCATCAAGGATTTAATTTCAAAATATTGAATGCAAGTACATTTTATTTCGTAGGAAATACACCTTCAATCTTGTTTTTTATACAGCTTATAATGGCAAACAAGCTGACGGCCCACTTGATAGAAAGTGATAACCGTCACATATAGATATGAATAGTACTATGTACATTGACCTTCATGATATTTCTAGACAATTCCATTACATCATAAGATCACAACAGCAATCAACTGTCCACTATTGAGCATATGTAAGTCTCCTCCATAAGAAGAGGTTTGCCAGTAGTTTAACCGCAACTAGCCTGTGATGTTATCCTATGTATCTGTAATGTTTAAAGAAGGACGCTGCTGACCGACTCCTGATCATTATGTTCTTTTAATACTCTCTTACGACACCCACGGGAAAGGAAGGGGTGGTGCATTCTATACTGGAACTATACGGTAGACATTCCATACTGCAGAGAATATAAAATAATCTCATTTACTTATTCAGAAATATTTACTATATTAATTAACATTAACTCATTTAACTCTACAATAGTTTGATTCTACGTAAACGACGGAAACAGTGACCTCGATCAAACAGTGATTGAAATAAATCAAACAATACAGTAATATACTTTTGTAAAATTTCAGAACTATAATTTTCCGCTGTCCATTCCGATGTTTGTGAAGTTGACGGATGCCCGTCGAACAAACAAAGGTTAGGCACCTATCAGGGCGTTACACATTGGAATCTGTAAACGGATAAGGGTCGGCCCATTTCTAAACTTTTACTAAACTATTAACTTTTGTTTAGTCCGCAGGGAGTCGACCGTTTTATCATTTTGAAGGCGGCCTACAAATTCAGTTCGCTGGCTATAAATCTGGAAACTTGGGATTTTTCCGCTCGGCCGTGTCGAAACTGAGCATAGTGAATGCATAGCTTTCTCGTACAATACGCTACTTCAAAATTCCTTTATGACTTATTAATATTTTCAATTTCCTTTATTTATATAAAAAGTACTTTGTGTATATTATATTAAAAGATATAATATATATAAAAAGACCAGTAGCACACCTGCAATGCTTCTGGTGTTGTAAATACTCATGGACGGCTGTAGTCACTTGCTATCAAAGGAGCCACATGCTCGTTTACCCGGTGTTAAAAAAATTAATGCATGAAATATTTTCTTGAGAATTGTCAACGTGCACATAATAAGCCAAGATGTCGCGACCATCATGGTATCAGGATACCATTGCTTAAAATAGTACACTTAAGATCTATCTTGACAGTGCATTACATACAAATGTGTCGTCCGTCGTTCACTGTGTAAACATCTGTAATCTGTTTGTCCCAAATTTTTAACCGTTACCCTAGTTTTAATTATCTTTTTCGATTATATTTTTATACCCAAATGTTCACCTGTATATTCTCTAGTTATTGACATAATTTGTTTGTGTAATTTCGCAATATTTATCAAGAAAAAAAGGAAGAAATTAAATTGTGGCTTGGCTTGACAACTTGGAAGAGGGTGAGTCATGCGCCTCGAAGATTGTTAATATTACCATATAAGGTCATTAAGCAAACACTCGCCGACCAAATTGATGAATCATATCTATTAATAACTATGCAAAAGTGAAAACAAGGTATCATAGCGAAGTTTCAGACGGCAACGCATCGAACATTGTTGTGCACAGTACAAGTGGATGAATTGAATCAAAAAATTTTTCATAAAACAAATCCTCATATTTACCCTCATATTTTTATTTTTATTTTTTTTTTTACTACCTACTGTTTTTTTTTTTATTTAATTTTATTTTGTATCTATTGTATCTATTGGACGAAGGATAGTGGATTAAAAGGAAAAATGACTTCAAAATCTACTACAAGTGGTCAAAAACTGCCAGAGCCAATAAATTGCTATAAATGCAAAAGTTCTGTTAATATAAAGAACTCATTATTGTGTGCATTATGTAATAAGAGATACGATTTTGATTGTGCTGGCTACTCAGAAAAATTATACCGCATATTGGATAACGAATCCAGGAAAAACTGGATTTGCAAATCATGTGGAAAAGACCAAAAGACTACACATACTGAACAACCTCATGTCACAACAAGGAAAAAGCAATTATTAGTAGACAAACTCTCGAGCCTTACAAACAATGCTAACAAAAAATTGTGTACAGAAGAATCACCTGAAAAAATATGTGCCAGTGGTATACTAGACTCTCATATACTTACCGAGAATGATACTTTTGACGGATCGATTTTCTCTCCAAATAAACTCTCAAAAAGCTTGGATGGTACCATAACAGAGACAGGTGCACTTCAAGATGAAATGAAAGAAACGATAATGCAATTATCATCCCAGCTAGAAAGCACGCAAAACGAGTTAGATAACATCATAATCGAAAATAACGATCTCCATAGACAAATTAAAAAACTAACTACTGAAAATAAAGTACTTAAATCACTATGTCATCCATCCTCAGCCGAATTGCAAAATAGCTGTAGTGCAACGAAAGAGAAAAGATATTCGGAGCTCTTTCACTCTACGTTCTCTACACCGTCGTCCCCAATCATTGCGACAAAAGCAGACCGTAATTTGACAAATATGCAGCATAAAATTACAGACTTGCAACAGCAACTACAGGACGCATTAAAGGAGATTACAAAGCTTACAAAACAAATAGATAATCTCAAGAATAAATTACATGCATCGAAATCAAACATGAACACCCGTTCCATCACGTCGGATGTACCAAAACCTGAATCCAAGAGAAATATATTTATATATGGAACTCAGCAATGTACTGGATTAGCTTCTACTATCATACGTTCGAGAGAGACGACCACCTATGAAAAATATGAAGTTACCGCGGAAACGAAACCAAATGCACTGAGTCGGGAGGTAGTGAAGAACTGTAGAAATATGAAATTGAATAATAATGACAAACTTATACTATGTGTGGGCGAAAATGACTATAATATGCAGGCTGTTTTAATGCAATTACGTTTCTTATTGAATAAGTTTAATAATAATCAGGTTATTATATTAAGTGTGATAAATAATAATAAATTAGACTTAAAGAAAATTAATGATAATATCAGTATGTTATGTAATCAATACAAAAACTGCAATTTTGTAAACTGTAATTATTCTAAATTATCTGACATTTGTAAATCAATTAATTATATCATTGACTGTAGTGACTATGACAACAAATATTTAAATCTAACCAAACTTAAAAAAAATATTATGAGTAACAAATCAAATAATTTAAAGAAAACTGCTTACATTTGTCACAGACGGGGAACAATTCCATATTATTTTCAAAAGAAAAATGACATTGTAGAGGTAAACAGAGACAAAAGTTGTGAAAACTGTACTATAAAAACAGCAATTGCAAAAATAGGTACAATTCCGTATTATTTCCCCTTAATAAAAGAAAAATGTTTTCGTAAATAAAAATGTAAATGTAAAATTACCAAATAATAGTTTTCGAATTATACACCAAAATATTGCTAGTGCTCTATCAAAACAAGAGTTGTTGGAATTGACATTATTAGAGTTAAAAGAAATAAATAAAATTCCAGATGTAATATGTCTATCAGAAACGTTCTTAAAAAAAGGATATGAAAATTATTTAAAAATAAAAAATTATGAAATAGGAAGCAGTTTTTGTAGGGATAAACAAAGAGGTGGAACATGCATTTTGGTTAAAAAAGGATTAGTTTTTAAGGAATTAATAAACGTAAAAAACCATGCTGCAGAAAATATATTTGAAGTCTGTGGATTGGAACTTCCTTTACTCAAGTTAATAATAATTTGTGTATATAGAACACCTCAATCTGACCCAAGCCTCTTTATTGATAAATTAGATAATCTACTGCATGATTTGAATAAATTACATGACAACTCAAAACTTGTCGTAACAGGCGATTTTAACATAAATACTTTGAAAAAGGGAAAGCTTACAAATGACTTATATGATTTAACGTATAATTATAACCTAAAAATTCATATTGACATCCCGACACGTAAATCGTCTTGTATAGACCATATTCTGAGCAACGTACCAGATGCTACTGCTTCAGTATTGCCACTTTATCTCTCTGATCATGACACTGCACAATTGTTATGTTTTCCGGTAGACTGCAAACCGTTAAATAATGCAACATATTTTATCTACAAGAGAGATTATAACTCAGACAATATGAGAAAATTTAAAGAATGCTTACATAGTCTCTCCTGGTCAGATCTTTATGGTGAAACAGATCTTAATAAAGCATTCAGTATGTTTCATGATCTTTTTTGTTTGATATATTATCTCTGTTTTCCTAAAAATAAAATAAAGGTGAATAATGTTAATAAAAACAAACATAATTGGATAAGTCGAGGTTTAAAAAAAAGTTGCAAATATAAACGGACATTACGGTACAAATTCTATAGATGTAAAAACAATTATAATAAAAATAAGTATACTACATATACTAATATTTTAAAAAAATGTATCTTTAGCTCAAAGAAAATTGCAAATATAAAATACATTAAGAAAAATGATAATAAATGCAAAGCGACATGGACTGTTATAAAAAATGAAATCACAAATACAAATATAAAAAAAGGTATAGAAACTATTAAAATTGGTGATACAGTAATAACAAATCCTATAAAAATAGCAACTGCATTTAATGACCAGTATATTGATCACATAAGCAGCACAAAAAGCAATAACATAAATAGTAGTTACCCTAAAAATTCAAGAAATAACTCTATGTTTCTTAAACCAATGACAGAAAATGAGGTTAGAGTGGAAATTCTGACATTAAAAAATACTAACTCCGAAGGTTATGATGAAATTAATACAAAAATAATAAAAGCATGCACAGATGAATTGGTTGGGATCTTAACACACCTAATTAACTTATCGTTTTCAAGTGGAACTTTTCCAGATTCTTTAAAATTTTCAATTGTAAAGCCAATATTTAAAAGCGGTAAAATGAATGATATTAACAATTATCGTCCGATTACGTTAATTCCGATTTTATCCAAAATATTTGAAAAATGTATGTATAAGAGGCTAATAGAGTTCAGTAA
This sequence comes from Galleria mellonella, assembly GCF_026898425.1. NCBI lineage: Eukaryota > Metazoa > Arthropoda > Insecta > Lepidoptera > Pyralidae > Galleria > Galleria mellonella. The sequence goes on along the minus strand of NW_026442047.1, from coordinate 12,854 downwards.
TAAATATGATATTATTAGCAAAGACCAATATAGCTACCAAAAACGGAAATCAACAACATTAGCCATTTATTCCCTTATAAAAATAATAATGACTAATGTCAATAATAACAATTGGACCACAGGATTATTTTTTGACGTATCAAAGGCATTTGATTCTGTTTCACATGACCTTTTATTAAAAAAATTAGAAAATAATGGAGTTAGGGGGCCAGCTCTTCAGTGGATAAAATCTTACTTATCGCACAGGCAACAACGTGTTGTATGTAATAAAATAGACAAAAATAATAATATGACATCGTACTCATCTGAATATAGATTTAATAAATATGGAGTACCGCAAGGAAGTGTGTTAGGCCCAATATTATTTTTATTTTATATAAATGACATTACAAATATATTTGACCATAAATGTATCTTATTTGCAGACGATATTTCTATCATTGTGATTACTGATAGGAAAAATAATACTATTATGAATCATGAGAATCAAATTAACAATACAATTGACAAAATAATAAAATGGACAAGTCTTAATAATTTACGAATTAATTTTAATAAATCTAAATATATGCAATTCAATAAATCTATTAATAATACGAGTTTGAAATTAAAAGTTGCGAACATCGAAGAAGTGCTGCAAACAAAATTTTTAGGAATCAACATAGACCAAAATTTAGATTGGAAGTCTCATATCGCATACATTTCTAAAAGGATTAATACTTTCGTATACGCTCTTAAACGACTTAAAAACGTAACAAATATTAAAACAGCAATCACAACGTATAATGCATATATACAATCAATACTACGATATGGACTCATAATGTGGGGCAATAGTACGGAAAAAGATAGAGCATTTCTTGCCCAAAAAAAATGTATTAGAGCATTGTATGGTCTTTCACCTCGCGAATCGTGTAAGCCGGTATTTAGGAAGCTTGGTTTGTTACCACTACCGTCTCTATATATTTATGAAATTAGTATGTTTGTACACAGCAATAAATATTTGTTTAAGAAAGCTACTGATATATATCCACGGAATCGACGTAATCCAAATAGACTCGTGCTGGATGACATTCCTCGTCTAGCTAAATATGAAAAAAGTTGTTTAGCTATGTGTGTAAAAGTATATAATAAAATACCGACTGAATTAAAATTGTTAAATGTGAATTTATTTAAAAAGAGATTGTATACTTGGCTGAATATAAATAGTTTTTATGATGTAAAAGACTTTTTAAACAAAAAACAAAATGTTAATCGTTAACCTTAAATGTATTTTTGCATGCTATCACCTTGTTAGCTAAGCACGAATGTTCTTTGACAAATGTAACATCTTTAACTTTACCGTGTTTAAGCAAATAAAGATTATTATTATTATTATTATTATTACATCCTACATTATTTCTGCATAATACCGAAATAAAATAGAAATTAAATTAACACTAGAAATAAATACAATTACAAAAAATATTCTTAGAGTAAGCTTTAAATTTAGTTTTGGATAAACAATATACTTAAATATATTTATCATAATTTTTATTTTCATTCCCTTGTATTGTACAATTTTCTAAAAAAACACATATTAATAAGATTGTATAAGTTATATTCTTTCAGGAAAAAATCGTGTATTATCTGTCACTTGACCTTCATGCATAATATTAAAAATTATTCGCAAATTTTGAAAATTTATTTCAAATTATATATAATTATCAACAAAAACCGCAAGTCTCTGTTCCAGCGCCATCTAGTATCTCTTGACTAATTTTGCTTAGTGACCTTCTTTGCATAATGTTGGAAATCTTCATCATAACATTGAATGCCCAAACTTTATGTAAAAGAACAAGTTCATATTAAGTTGATCGTGTCTGGATACCTTTTTAATGTCCATTGCAGAAAAAAAAATAGCTGTCAAATTTATTGTTTTAACCATTTTTCCTTTAATTTTGAACATGATTTAAATTACCAATAAAAAAAAATGCAAAGAAGTGGTTAGTCATAAAAACAATTGGAAACCAATACGAGAATAATCTCTATTAATTAAAAAAAGAATTGTGCTAATCAGTTCAACATTGACGACGTAAGCTTATAACTTTATCAAAAGTACGGGACCCTAAAAATTGAGAAATACTTTTTGAAGATGCTTAAGAAGACAATAGTTATAAGCCGATTACGCTTCAATAATATAAACAAAAGCCCCGAAATTGTGGTGAGACAGAAGGGGATTACTCTGACGGTGGCCTCTAGACGGAGACTACTCAGGTATGAGATATTTTTTTAAAGTTAAACAAACATAACTATGGTTCGTGTACGAACCCTTAATTTAAATTGTCTCCACTTTTGTAATGTTCATTTGTTTTTATTTGCTATTCCCACCGTATTAAATTAGTAGAAATACGTACTTAAAACTTCTATTTAAAATGTTATCGCTGCATAGTTGAACAGTAAAAATTAAAAAGAAATATATAAAAGTAAAATTGTTTATTACATTAATTAAGCGACTTGAAAAAAGCGAAGGTTCATAAATTGGCCATATTTTGTGTGAATTTAATAATATTAATTTCGCCAATTCTAAACCTTACCATTTGATCCTGTCTGCAGTCCAATGTACGAAGAAACTTATTGTTTATATGGTACAGTTATTTCTCGAATTTATACCCACGGACATAAGGAGTGAAGCGGAAATAATTCATAATATTACGCTTTACGCACTCTGTGCCATCGTCTAAATATATTTTATGCCAATGTATAGTTATGTCAAATCTATTTTTTATACTATCTTTATATATTTACCGCAATGGTTACTATTTTCTTTCAACGTTGTTAATGAAAAACAAAATGTGCGTTATAAAGCTACTTGGTCGGGTGATCCCGGCACAGAATATGCCACCCCTTCCTTTCCCATGAGTGTCGTAAGAGGCGACTAAAGAACCTTAGTAGTTGAGGGATAGGCAGCAGCGTCCCTTTTAACACAGCACCAAAGCCTAACTGTGGTTGCCAATCCGCATTTAAGCTTTAGTGTCTGTGACAATTACTGGCAAAACACCCCAAGAAAGAAGCCTACATTGAGCAATAAAACGTTAATGGCTGATACAAAATCATGAAAGAGAACAGCGTGCTAAATGCCTCTTAAGTACTCCACAAATCTCTCTCAATCTTTCTAATTCAATGTTTGTAATGCGATCATAGAGTTGTTGCGCTTTCACAGGTGCCCTGCGTCATTTCTTACAGCCGGCAATCGGTCGTTCCTCAAATGGGAGACCGGTAGATGGCGGAGGTCGCCAATTCGGAGGCTGATTACGTACTCATTAATTGCAGTCTCCAGCAATCTATGCTCTTCAAATATAGCGCTTAAATTTCTAAATAACAATATATCCTTTACTATAGGCATTTCGTCACCCGTTTCCAATAGCGAGAACGTGATATCTTGAATACTGTACTGCAAACTACAAAAAAACAAATATAATACCTCTAACTGACTCATCCGAATATTATTAGTAATTAATATAATAGACTTAATTAAATTAATAAAATTAATGACATCTTTATTGCTAACAAGTCCATAAAATAGAATGCGATAGCGACATCCGATATCTCGTTCCAACTCATAGACCTACTCTACGTTTCTTTCCGCTCGCTTGCGATAACGAATCCATCGATTGATTTATTTACCACTTTATCAGGAGCCCTCCTGCTGTTTTGTTCTTGAGATTGAAACCGATAGATTCATTTATACTTTGTATTAGGGAGACTGGACTACAAGCAAGCAAGGAGAAAGGAATTGATAGCAATAGGGTCTAACAGCTCTGTTGCTAGTAGATATATCCAATCAGGATGGCCTTAACGCAGTTCCATCTAAAAACCATCGTGATTAATTCTTATAAAATTTGTCATGATAAACTAGTCGACTAACCTTCATACCCACCTAGCATTCCAAACTAGTGCCCTGTATACATAAACAGATATCGCGTGTAGAGTTACCATTCAATTTTCATATCAAAAGTACTACTTGCTATGTTTAGATATGTTTTATCAAACTCTATTATAAAGTCAATGTTCGACTTCGTAATTTTTAAATGCATTGTTTTACGAAGACGAATATTTTAAGCTGGATTATCATTCCATTTATTGACGATGGAATGATAATTCCATCTTAGCTGAATTATCATCCAGCTTGCGCCATTGATATACGCTGGCGAGGCACCAATGAGAATTGAATGATAGGTGAGGATGAAAGCTGATAAGTTAGCTCAGAGTGACAAATTCAAGAATTAATCATAATATTTTCCATGGACAACTGCATGGAAATCTACCTGATAGCGTATATATTGCTAGCAATGGCAATGTAAGACACCATTCCTTTTTTCCCCCCAAACTAAATGCATTATATTCATAGACGTGTTTCGTTATTGACGCATCATAATATTATACAGCTTCTTTATTTCTGACACGAGAGAAATTCCCGTGAATACGAACGAGTGTACGGGAATTTTCATACTTCGTTCCTCTATGTCGACAATTTATCACTGGCGACATCTTACCTACGTAACTTTTTATTTTTCCTAACCTTCGGTCAAGGGCGTTTGGTTAGGGTGAAAACACCCGCGTAGGCGAATTCTAAATAAAATGCTTCAGGAATGTTCTATTTGGCAGTGCGTGACGGGAGTTAGGGAATTTAAGTTGATCTTTTTAGATTGATTTTAGTGGAAATGCGCCTAATACGGTACGGGTACTTTGTATATCTGAATGTAGATGTATACAAGGTACCCATATCAATTTGATACAATTATAAGTTTGTTTCTAGGAAAAAGGAGTTGACTTTTTTATATATATCTTCCTTTAAATGATAAACAAGCTGGCAACCTACCTTTTGAGGGGGAAAAGGGATTGTTAGCAATGGAGTTTGACAGCCCCATTGCTAGCAATATACCTTATTAGGTCGACCTCCACGTGGTTCCCCCTGGAAACCATCGTGAATAATTCTTGTTGAATTCGTCACGATGGGCTAACTGACCTGCTTCATCCTCACCTATCATCTCTCACTGGTGCCCCACTGGTGTGTACCGGTGGCGCGGGCGGGGTTATCATTCCATTATCATCCATAAAACAACCTACCTTTTGATAGGTAGTAAATGTCCCCTGTATATATGAACAATACCATAGACATACACCGGTACTCCTCATTGCTCGCTGCTTCCTGAGTATTAATACAATAATAAATAAGTGTAATATAATGCACTGATAATTATCTGAGTTTTAACTGCAAATAATTTCTGGCACTATTTATATTTTATCAGATTAAAACTTGATGATATGCTTCGGTGGAACAAAAATGTATGGTCGTTTAGAACAATACTTTAGGACGATACAAACTTTTATTCCATTATAATTTATTAGGTTTGTTCCACTAGTCTAGTATTTTGTTGCAATATGTTATTTGCCAAGGTTATCTGTTACTAAATAGCACACTCATCTATTTGTTCAACTTTGTTTATTTATCGGAACCTTAAGTCTAGTCACAGCGTAGTTACATTATGATCAAAAAGAATCAGATACTAATGTATCTGATTCTAATATTATAAAGAGTTTTTGTTTGTTTGATTGTAATTTATAAACTCAAAAATTACTGAACCTATTTTAAAAATGCTTTCACCTTCATTCATCATCATTTCAGCCATTATCTGTCTACTGCTGGACATAAGCCACCCCCATAGACTGCCATAAAGAGCGGTCCCGAGCCACCTACATCCACTGACTCCCTGCAATGCATTTCAGGTCGTCACTCCATCTAGTGGGGGGTCGTCCCACACTGCGTTTACCCAACTATTTATATCTAGTTACCTTAATGAATATACATTATTAGTAACTTAAGCTTTATATTATGTTCTAAAATACCATATACCCATGCGAAACTAGGACTGATGGCCAATTCTAAATAAAAAGGTTTAAAAATCTCCTACTTGAAAATATTTTTACCACCATACCTTTCACCATAGAACTAGAGTTTATCACTGTTCGTCACACACCATCACTGTCCGTGCATTTCATTCGTTTCTGTCTAGGTTGTGGAATGGGCTTCCTTACAGTTTTCCTCTTACAATAAATTACGGAGCATTTCAGAAAACGTGCCTACGAACATTTAAAAGGCCAATAATGCATAGGTAACTCCCTCCTGTTGCAAGTGTTAATGGGCGATAGTAACCACTTCCCATCAAGTGGACAGTCAGCTCGTTTGCCTTGCTAATAATAAAAAAAAATAAACGGCCCAAAATAATTTACAGGGTACAGAGGAATAACATCTGAGTCCTCAGGAATGGCAACGCACGAGGGGTATCATGTGCGAAACAGTATACTCTGTTATGTCCATGGTACTCCTCATGTCTATAGGCGACGGTTACCACTTTTCATCAAGTGGGCCGTCAGCTTGTTTGCCATTCTAAGTTGTATAAAAAAAAATATTGGATATTATTGTTAAAAGTTTCATAAAAACATTATATTTTAAAGTACAGTCAGGCTCGTGCTCGTATCACAGTCGCTCATAACTAAGGATCACGAATTGAGTCCGAAACTAGTTGAGCATTTTCGATCTAATTACACGTAAATTAAAATTATTAAATTATCTCTAGAAATAAACTATTTCTCAGGTTTTACTTCAAAACTAATAAATCTTTCGCTTTTTCAGATAGCTACTGCACTATAGCTGGCAGGTAATTCTCCAAGGATGGTATGTGGCTATTTCAGTTGACTGGTGACAGATGTCCTACTTATGAACATTCCTTGGAGAGTCGGTGTCTGTTCTCGAGACACTGATTTATTGTTAGATAGGTTACGATTCCATGCATAATATATTTGTGTAGACATGTATTATGTGTATGTATGTATATATATGTTTCCACCGACTTAAAAAATAGTTTATAACTATATGTATAGTTATATATAGTATGTTTTTTCGTATTACCAACGTTTTTGCTAATTTTGTACCATTTTTAACCGACTTCGAAAAAAAAGTAGGTTCCTCAATTCGATTTTTTAAGCTATATTATCTCGTAACACCGTCAATTCTAAACGGATTTGGAAAATATTTTTTTTTTATCTGAAAAGATATGCTTACAAATTAATCGTATAGCCATTTTATCAAAATTGGTTCAAAAATTTAGTTTTTAGATCAAAATGACTGATTTTGTCACAATTGAAGTAGATTTTTTTTGTTAGACAATATTTAATTATGATATTTTTTTTTTATTTCAATATGTTAGACTATTCTACTTATCTGCGTGCTTGGTCTATTCTAAAGAAAACAAAGAAAGCGGTCAACTGTTACCACAAATAATAAAACAAAAACTGGAGTTGCGATTTCTATATCGCATAGAAATCTATCAAATAATACTCGTATATATAATTTTATGAATTACCAGTATTTATTTATTTTAGACCCATGGGTCCTTCTTAAGAATTCTCATTGAAAATTATCAATTAAATGTATATATATATATATATATATATATATATATATATATATATATATATATATATATATATATATATATATATATATAATTACTAGGAGACTTCGTACAAAAGTCGTCTGCTTGGGTACCACTGTCCCGTGCATGTTTCTGCCGTGAAACAGCTGAACTTGCACGGCTGTGTTTCGGTTTAAAGGGTGGAATATAGTTGTGAATTTACAGAGTACAGAGGCTTAACATCTTAATCCTCAAGAATGGCAATGCATAAAGGGTAATATTGGCGACACAGTATACTCTGTTATGTACATAGTACTGTTCATGTCCGTAGGTGTTTGTAGGTTACCACTTTTCATCAGGTGAGTTGCCATTCTAAGTTGCATAAAAAACTTTTTACGCACAGTGCAGTTTCCAAATAGTTTTCTCACCTTAATAGCCAAGCTAAGGAATGAGTCACCGAGATTTTTCAAAGAGACTATAACATAGGGTTTTTCGAAAAAGAGGGCGTTAAAAAAATCTTTAGGGTCAATCATACGTCAATGACACTATGGTAATACTTATGGTAACATCTTCATATCGGACAAACCCTATGCATGATCAACCACCGTCTTATAAAAATGGCCAAGTTGAACCATAGCTCAAGGTTACAAAAGATCACAGCATACGCCGCGCACACGTTTCCCTTATAGAAAATTTATTACATAGTTTTCTGAAAATACCTAGTGACCTTTGTTTGTTTTGTATTCTATCCAACGATTACTCGATAAGGGAATTAAAAGATCGGGGCTTCCAAACAAATCCTACGGATTCCATAGACGATTGAATCACGTGCTCGGTAATCTATGGTCCGATTCAGCTCGCGTTGTGTATACTGATTATGCAGTGACAAGTTATTTTCTAAATAACACAATTTTTCTCTAAAATAGCATAATAATACACATAGGGTTTGCCTAAATATAAATGCAAATGCAAAATATAATTTGTAAAAATTCCTTGTCTCTGTCTTCGTTCACACTAGTCTTCAAAACCGCTCAACCAATTTGAATGAATATTTTACTGAACTAGGTGTTTTTAATGTATGATAATGGAATGGTAATCTCGCCTGCACTATAGATATACAATGGCCAGTGAGGGGTTATATGTGAGAATGAAAAGACAGGTCAGTTGGCCCACCATGACAAATCTAACAATAAATCAATCACGATGTTTTCCATAGGAAACCACTAGGAGGTCGACCTGACAGAGTATATTGCTAGCATTAGGGTTATTAATCCCTATTACTAAGAATGCCTTCTCCCCCCACTAACCTAGGTATTATCTTGTGGAAGTCCACTTCACTGACTATTTGATTAAAATTATTTTGTTTAATTCCGCTACCATTAGTATGTATGTGGTTGCCAACATTCGAAGATTGACCGCCACTATTACTACTAGAAGTTCCACAGCCTTCCATATTAGGCATCAATCTCCGACTGTCATTTTGTTCACACAGGTTTTGCGACACGTGTTTCATCTCTATATGAGGCATCTTTAGGCAAATTGTAAGATATTTACTCGGAGCGTAGTGTTAACTTTTCGGCAGCCAAACTGCAAATTTTAATTATTTTTTTAAATGCGTATTATTTGCTCCAATTTGAAAGATTTATCATCTACATAACAGACTATGCAGTGTCGTACAAGATATCCGTCGTATGTTACCATTCCTAAGAACTTAGATATTATGGCCTCTGCAACCTATAACTTCACGTGAAAAATTGTTGGTAATGGGATTTAACTGGCCTATTGCCAACTATACATCTTATCAGGTCGAACTTCACACGAACCGTCGTAGTTAATTCCAGTGGAATTCATCATAATGGGCTAACTGGCCTGTTTTCATCGTCACCTATCATCCTTCAGCGTATACCGATAATACAGGTGGAGTTCCATTATCACCCATTAAAAAAACCTGTAACTCCACTGTCATATCATACCCTTTACACAAAGAAATAAGGTCAGAATAGATGGTAAATGTATTACATCTCTAACTACTACAAAGATATTATAACATATTTATATTAACAACACAGATACATGATGAACATCGTACACGTTCGTATTAGCTCTCAGCGATATAGATACCATAATATAGCCCTCAGCGCATGTTAAGGTCCAACACGATATCATATTCCAGTGCCTAATATAATTTACTTGGCACATATTACCATTGAAGCGAGTCAATTAACCAAAACAGTAAGCAATTACCTCGCTTAGTGGTCACTGTGTTGATTATTCATACACAAATTGATTATACAAAGCGTTGGATTATAGAAAATTTTGCAATGTGACCACAAAATGGAACATACTCGAGCCGTACGAAATGAATGTCAATGAATTCAAAATTATTCTAATTTCAAAATGCCGGGAATTGTTTTATCTGTTCGATTTTGTTTTTAATCTGCTATGTATATTTAATGGGACAAGGGAATAAATCTAAATGGATTTATTTGCATGATTACCTTTTTTATTCCTCGAATAAAAAATTATGCCGAATAAAAAAAGCATCGTTGAATTATGGATTCCATTTATTATTTACAATATTTTATTGTACATTGATGAGATATTTAACACAAAATAAGATTGTAATGAGGATGTATATTGACTCTTTATATACCAATTATATGTATTATGAAATTTAATAAATTAAAAAGTTCTGATTTTAAAATAATTTCTTTATTACTTTAGTCCTATTTATATATGTAAAGAATATTTTTATAGTTCTGCTCGACAGGGTATTGGCCAAAATAAGCCATATGTAAGTGTAACTGTTTTTTTTTTAAATAAATGATAATGGAATGATGGCCGCGTCTGTGCTATCGGTATACACTGGCGGGGCACCAGTGATGGATGATAGGTAAGGATGAAACAGACCAGTTAGCCCACCGTAACGAATCTTACAATAAATCAATCACCATTTTGCAGGAGAACCAAGAGGTTGACCTGACAGGATATATTGCTAATAATGAATAATGGGGCTTCTAATCCCCATTACTAACAATCCCTATCCCCCCTAAGTGTAATTGTCGCCTATGAATATGAACAATTCCATGGACAAGCCACCTAAGTATCATAATAATAATAGGGTAGTTTATTTCTATTATTAAGGAAAAAGATCCCATAAAAGATTACGATGATGATGATTAGCATCATAAATATCAGAATATAAAAATAGACATATAATTGGGGCTATTAAGTTCATTGGAAACCTAAATAACTTGTATTTATAATATAAAATGCCTACCACATATTTCTATCACGCAAACATTCTACCAGGTGCCTTACCCTTAGATTATATAGATAGAGTAAAGAATCTCAAAAACGGTTAAACTTTTTGTCAGCTAATTGTCAAATTAGCTGACTCGTTTTTTATCAGTGTTCTATTCTATATAGATACTTACGCACACAATGTAACTTGACGTATCTATATTTAATTATTTAATAAATAAAATTAGTTTTTGCGCATTAAAATGGTGCAGAACTTATAAAACAAAATTAATATAAATGTTATAGAAGAATCACTCAAAACTATTTGTCGCGCAAAATTGTATGAAAAAGTTGACCCGCTTTTCTCGAAGCATTTTTATGGAGATACTCTATCTCTATAATCTAAGATGCTACTATATTTTTATTCTTTTTTTTCTTAATAGTTAGTAATCTACATATTAAGGTTATAAAAAAAATATAAATACCATAAATTATAAATCATAAAGGAATTACAAGCGACTTCTTTTAACGATCAACTTAAATCTGTAATAAAAAAAAAATATTATCGCATTTTTCCCGCCATTTTTTTCTTGATAGTAACAAATACTATTTTACAATGAATTGTTTTAAAAAAAGAATATAGTTCGAAATTCGAACAGTAATAACAAAACCAGAATTGTAAAATCTATGTATTAGATGTTATAGTAATTTAAATAACAAACGGACTGGCTGGAAGCGAAACGGTTTTCACTCCAACGGGCATGCACTAGTGCAGTGAACAGAGAATCCCTTCATTCACAATGCCAGCAGACAGCGTGGATTGTGTGTATTGCTCATTTTAAGCAGAAAAATGGAAAATTGTACAAGACAGTGTGTACGTATGTGCTCAGTGGAGTCCATTCGTTATTCGCCGATAAATATCTGTATTCATTGGATATCTCATGTTTAGATAGAACATCAACATAAGAACAGTTTCTTTGAAGTTATCTATTATAGGTGTTTAAAATTGAGTATCTATATACGTTATTATATTCTACTAGCCGTATCTTGCGGCTCCGCCCGCGTAAACCATAAAATATCCTATATTACCATTTTCTATCACGTGGGCCGTCAGATTGTTTGCCATTCTAAGTGGTACTCGTGTACCAAATTTCATTAAAATCCGTCCAGTAGTTTTTGCATGAAATACTAACAAACATCCATCTATTCATCCTTACAAACTTTCGCATTTATAATGTTAATAGGAAAAGAAGAAAATAATAGGACTAAACATTTTCTAATAGTGATCACGTACAGGCAAATGCAATGTAGGATAACCACCTACCAGAGAACTAGATGTAAAAATCTCATACATGTAGACATTCAACATATAACCCTTCTATCATATGAAGGGACCACCTCGAAAACACACATATAAATATTGCTTTCAACTAATTTGCAACTAATTCTTGTAGATAATTATAATTATAACTAACTTTTACTCGCCACTTTATTCGCACAACCGAAATATGTTTACTGGCTAAGGTAAAAAGTGGCCTATAAACCCTCTTCAAACATCCTTTTCAAAAAATAAACTCACTTTCACATTTAAAATGCTATTAATAATTGACAATAAGATTAAAAAAAATAATAAAAATAGACATATAAATACTACTTTTTTTTATACAACTTATAATGGCAAACAAGCTGACGGCCCCCCTGATGGAAAGTGGTAACCGAGTGATAAAAAAAGACATGGAAATTTTAAGAAATAACCTAAATTACAGATAAGTATTATTATATATTATCTGTGGTCATACTAAGTGAGGAAAAGCTTGGACAAACCAACTGAGTACAGATGAGTAAGAGATGAAGCAAATTATACCTACAAACAACTTTTTTTATTTATAAAACATACTACCCACGTTTTGTCCTCGTTACATTACGTGTTCATATCTCTCTTATATCTAACGTAAGAGTACGTGCAAAGTAATTCTATACGTATTTTTGTCTTACACTAACCCTTTTAGAGAGGTGAAATAAAGAATACCATACACAATACGATAATCTTAAGTAATCCACTCAGAATAAACTTTGTTATAAACGTACCGGCGGTAGCAGGTTTGATATCGGCACAATACAAACATTTGTATTCATGTTTGCATTGTTTTTTTT